>NC_087331.1:0-17500 GCF_037043105.1 Vanessa tameamea | reverse complement strand
AAAATTTTTGTGGTTGAACCGGATGTGCTGCTACCATACTTAGTCTGCCAATTAGTCAGGGTTGTTTGACGTAGGTGCCACTTTACTGAGGAGACCGGGATGGCGTCATATAAAGCTCTGCACTTATTTTTTAAGGCAGCATGTTTTGCCAGTTCATCAGCTCTCTCATTGCCCCTGAAACCCGCATGGGCCTTGATCCAGAACAATTTTACGTCCCCACCGGATTTCCATATATCTGCGAAACATTTTTTTATGTCTATTATGATCGGATGTAAGTTGTTCGGATCTTGTAATGCTAGCAGAGCTGATTTGGAGTCTGATAATAGGTTGGCTATTGCATTAATTCTATTTTTTTTCCGTATTAACTCCAATCCCTTCAAAATAGCCATAAGTTCCGCCTGGTACACTGAGCAGTAATTTTCCAGACGGAAACTTGTATAGATTATTTCTCTATCATCTTTAAACCATGTAACTGCACCACCAACTCTGTTGTTTATCTTACTGCCATCTGTATAAAGCTGAGGTCTGTCCGTACCTAATTCTAACAGTTGTTGCTCGTTGGTGATTACCCCATGTGGAAGAGATATTCGTTTTGAGGGGTGTGGCAGCTCATATGGGCTTGCTTTCATTTCGAGTTTCCTCCCTGGGTAATCGTCCAACGGTTTACCTCGCTTGTGGCGATACAGGTTAGCGTTTTCTTGGGCTCTTAGATCTAATGGCAGAATATTTGCCAATAGAGTACTTGCTGTTAGTGATACAGTTTTGTGCGTTTTGGCTATCTTGATCGCAAATAGTCTGGTTATTTTATCTAGTTTTCTTTGGGCATAAACTCTATACGCAATGGGTTCCCATACACTACAAGAATATAAGATGGTAGGTTCGACTACAGTTCTGTAAATGGTTCTAATTATTGATGGATTTAAACCCCAGGACGCTCTGGCTGCCCGAGCTACCATTCTATATAAACTTATGGCTTTCCCTATCACTTTGTCGAGATGCGTGCTGAAACTTAATGCAGGGTCAAGGGTAATGCCTAAGAGTGTAAGGGTCTGGTTGATTGTTATAGTCGTGTCATATATTCTGAACGTAGGTTCAAGATATTTAAGCTTTTTTGTGACAATTAAGGCTTGAGTTTTATGGGGTGCGAATCTAAGCTTATTTCTGTCACCCCAGGCTGTAATCTTCTGTAACGCTATATTGACCTTATCACTTAGTTCTATACTATCCTTGGCCGTTGCTATCACGAGGATATCATCTGCAAATGCTTGCACGTGGGCTTCTAGGTGTTCGGCTTCCCACATAAGTGGATCCATTAGGAGGTTCCACATTAGTGGTCCACCTGTAGAGCCTTGGATGCAACCCTTGTTGGTTGCTCTAGTGACTTGTGTGCCCGCATAGTTGACCACAACCTCGCGTTCACTAAGGTAGCTAGATATAAGGCGGAGTTGGTCGTTTTCGATTCCTTTTCCAATGAGTTGCTTCAGGATCATCGGCCACCACGCGTTATCGAAAGCACCCTCAATGTCCAACGAAATTATTGCCACTATTCGTTTTTTACGGACACCTTCCCGGATTAGTTCCATAGCGTCGTAGAGGGCATCTTCGGTACTCCGCTGAGGCGTAAACCCATATTGTCTCGGGTTTATGGCACCTTTATTGCCTAGTGTCCAGGTGAGTCGATTGCATAAGGACTTTTCCAAGATTTTTCCGTTTATGGGGAGAAGGCCGATTGGTCGATAGGATTTTGGATGACAGTAATCTTCCTTGTTGGGTTTCCGAAGGATTCGGATGTAGGCCTTCTTCCATACCCTGGGGAAATATCCCAATGTAAGACATCTATTTAGAATGCACAGGAACACTTCTGGTAGTGCCTCGTATGCACTCTTACAGATGTCCGCTGTAAATCCGTCTATTCCTGGGGCCTTAGATGGACTGATGTTATCCAAGACGTGTATTATCTCCTGGTGTGTGAAGGGGTTACACAGTGGGTTGCTGTTTATTTTTGTTATTTTCTCCATATGATTTGCCACTTCAATTCTAATACTTTCGTGATATTCGTTATCCTCCTCATTATTATCGAGAGGGTAAAATGTTTTCGCCAGCAGGTCTGCAGATTCTTGGGGGTTAAGATCAGTATTCCCTGTACCTCTAAGATTAGGTTCATCATGGGTTCTGTCTGAGTATTTAATTATTCTGTATGCACAGTCCCACATGGATTCCTTCTCTTGTTTGGTACAGAAGTTCTTCCAGCTATTAGTGATTGTATTTGCTATTGAGGTCTTGTATAGCTCGAGGCTTTCTAGATATTCTTTTATTATGTAATTTTTCCTCCGGGGGTTTGCCTTCGCTATTTTTCTACGCAGTCTGTTGACTTCTGCTTTGAGCTGGTCCAGTTCTGCATTCCACCAATTTATTTCTTTCCTTTTCGGAGGTCCTAGTTCGGGGATTGAGCTACTGCAAGCTGTCCTCATGCATTCCTCGTAGGCTTGAACAACTGCTTCAAGTTCGTCGGCATTATTAATGTTCTCGATTTTTTCTGGTGTTAATTGTTTACTGTGGGCTATTTGTTTTATATCATGTTTGAATGTTAACCAGTCCGCTTTGGTTGTCCTATAAATTCTTGTTGTTTTTCTGGTTATAGTCGATTTGTTGTTATGTGTCCTTAGGGTGAATGTTATAGCTCTATGGTCTGAAGTGGTCACCATGGACTTGTTGACTCGCCAATCTTCGATGAGGTGTATGATTTTCTGTTTTGCAGATGTTATATCAATGCAGCTCTTATAGGGTATGTTTCGTCTAATTGTGTAGAATGTGGGTGTGTTACCTATATTTGCGATTTCGTAATCATTAGCCGCCAGGAAATTGGCGAATAACGATCCCCGATCGTCCTCAGTATCATGGCCCCACCATTGACTTTTGGCATTGATGTCTCCCGCTATGATGATTTGTTCTGTGTTCAGTGAATGAATGATATTTTCTAATTCTAATATTTGTGTACTTATGTCTAGGTCTGCTTCTAAATATACCGAAATTAATCCTAGTCTAAAATTAACTAAATCTACGGTGATGCATGCAATATTTTCAGTGACAATACTAAGGTTACAATTTATTTTTAAGTTAGGGTCAAGAACCACAATGGCAGACTTAACTGGTTTTATTCTATTGTTGTTTTTTTGGTACGTCGGGAAACGGCAAGATACCGTTCCTTGTGCGCCGACGTATGGTTCTTGTAACAGAACGATTGAGAGTTTATTATTACTGGCCGCTTGTAAAAATTCTTGTGTAGCCACAAAGCCTCTCCCCAGATTGCATTGGGCCATTTTAATTAATGACCCCCTTCTAGATCCTGAGTTATGTTCTGTTGAGTCTCCTGTGGTGTCCTATTTACAGGTATGATACTCCCTGTCTGGCAATCTTATCCCACTTACGCCATTCCGGGCAGTCTTTGGAGTACGCTGGGTGGGCTCGATTTCCCTCAGGACAGTTTATGCAACAGGGCGTTGTGTTGCGGGCTCCACACTGTCTTGTGTCGTGGTCCCCACCGCAGAAGCCACAGTTCATTGTATTTCTGCATTCAGAGGCCCTGTGACTAAATCCCATGCATTTAAAGCATTGGAGAACTGGGGATTGGTCTACTGCTAAGATCATTTGGTAGCCAAGTTTTACCTTCCGATCCCTCATACAATTCCAAATGGTAGTACTCACTTCCACGACAACGTTACTCATAGCGGAATTGCGGCCTTTTTGTTTACGTATTATTTTGACATTTTTGTCGTCCTCTTTAATATCTTCGGGCCAGATGTGACGATTTTGTTTTATTAGAGCTTCCGCTATTTTGTCGTTGTCGAGGTCGTGCGACACTCCAATCAGTTTTAGGAGAGGTTTTTTGGCTTTAGGAGTGGCCACAGTTAATTTGCTATCAGTCCCCACAATCGCTTTAGAGAGTGCCAATCTTTCTTTATCGGTTGAGCAAGTAAGGACTACTTTTTGGTTTTTGACTTTTCTCACTCCACTGATACCAATGCCCAACTCAACAACGTCAACCTTATCCTTTATTTTCTTTACTATGTCATCGCTGCAGTGACGTGGGTCGGCCGACTCCACCACTACAGCGTAGCTTGGTTTAATGAGTGCCTCTGCATAGCTCTTTTTTTTGGTGGCGCCCTCAGTGGGGTATTGCGTAGTTTTTAGGGCATCGATTTCAGAAGCTTTATTCTGCATTTTCAACTCATTCACCAGGGTTTTTAGGTCTTCATTTACTATGACTTGATCATGTCCTATGCGGTTGATATCACGCAGGGTCTCAACTGTTTTGTTGAGCTGCTCCAGTGCTGAACGCTGGTCGTTAAACTTTGATTCAAGCTCATAGACCAGCCAGCGCGCAGCTTCTGACTCTTTAAATGTTTTATCAACCTTCTCCATAAGTGATTTATTATTTAACTCATGGTGGCTTTTTATTTCCACCAGAGTCTTGCCATGCGCTGCCTCAATTCTGGCCACCAAATGCTCATAGTGGGCCTTCAGGCGCATTTTCTCCGCTATGTGACGGTTTCTTGAGTCAGCCAATCTCAAAATCATTTCATAGAGGCCATTCATCCCATTGCTGACTTCTTCCCTTATGTCACGGTTAAGATTTCTGGATTCCTCTAGACGAGTTTTGCACTTCTGATATAGTGCAGCCGCCAGTTGTGGAATTTCGTGCAGAGCACCTCCGCAGCCAATCGAGATATCTGAGGTTCCTGTGAAGGAACCTTCCAGATCCCCAGGTTCGGAAACCGAGCGAATACTGTCGTTCACCGTTGCCTGGGTTGCGGCTCTTATGGTTGATATCTTTCTCAGCAACGCGGAGTCGGATTTGGGGCGATCTAAGCGATCAATTTCCGGAGTAGATGTTTTTGGCTCTGCATCGCCTTCACTGGCAGCTGATCTGATATCCTCAGGGCCCTTAAACTCAGTGACGTTAATTATGGGTATCTCTGCTGGGTTCTGTGATGGATTGCTAGATGTTTTCATCTTTGTCTTGGTTAGGTCCAGCTGTTTCCTAGCCTTTAATGTCTCCCTCGCAGTCAGTTTACCATGTTTGGCGCTAGGTGACGCCACACACGGTTTCCTGCTGCTTTGCCTCGAAGGGGCCGTGCCAAAACTTTCGCTTTTTTCAGACATTTCTGAAAGTTTTTGGGCGAGGTATGTCTTAAGAGGGAGTGACCCAGGGGAATTAGGGTGAAATCGGTAGAGTGCCCCTGTATTGACTCGGTGAAGGAAACCGCGTGACTCTACGACTACTGGTTACGGAGATATTGGGGTTTAAGTTTACCGCTCCGGATAAACAAAATGGCCGCCTATAAACAACTTTTTTGACAGATGTCTATTTTAATAACGTCGGGAAACAACGTTCGCAGGAGCAAACCAGGGCTCTCTAGGATGATTCCTTAAGGAGTTAGAGATGTTTTAAAATTCCAAGATGGCCGACCAATATGGCGGCCCAATTTTTGGAATTCACTCCTGACCAAACTAGTGGTCGGATATTGGCCTGCGTGGGCTCCCGTGAGTTGCCCCGCAATGGTCCTGTCAACTACGACGAAAAAATCTGTCAATTTTTTGTGTTCCTATCGGTGACGGGAATAGCTTCCGGAGGCTGCCAGACCAATCCTGTGCCAAACCCCGGTCTCCTGGGACGATTAGAACCCGAGATATTGTGGTTCTAAGTTTTTCAAGATGGCCGCCTTAAATGTCAAAATTGACAGTAATATAAAAACTCGGCGACCAGGTGACCCAGGAGTATCGAGTTTGGTATCACAAGAAAGGTCTTCTCGTCCCGAATAATTCTAGATAGGTTACACTTATCTCCGGGAAACCTGGAAAAAGTTTTCCCCTAAAAACTACTGAAACGGTTGTAGCTCCGAGGTCTGTAGGTGTATTTAAATTTTTTTTTTCAAATTTTAGCTTTAAAAGTTGAGGCCAGAAGGACCTCACACTCGGAATTTATGGCAGGGGCCCCGAAAGGGGGCCTCGTGGCGTAAACAAAAAATTAAATCTTTAATAAAATCAAAACTGCTAATTGGAAAAATCTGAAATTTTGGAAATTTATTAATCTAGTGGATAGGTTACTAATTTAATAAAAAACGGGGGGGGTCGTCGATCGTTTCGATTTTTAAAATCAGTTTGAATATCTTTGGTTTTCGAGTTTTACGGTTTTTTGCCTGTAACTCTCCCAAAAATATTCCGATTTTAAAGCCGAAACCACCAATGAGTGGGGAAAATTTTATTCTATCGGATGAGTACTTTAAATCAATTCCAGGTGTGCGGGATCAAAATTTTTGACCACGCCCTAAAATTGTTTTTTTGTTAATATCTCATCCAATTTAGGTGGTAAAAATCTGGAAGTGGTGCCAAAAGTTGCGGGCAACAGAGGCCTTTAAAACGGTACGTTAAAAAGTATGCCTCACCGCTTTGGATTTGGCAGCGTATTTAAAAATAGTAGTAAAATTTTACCTTTTTCAGGATTTTTCCCCTGTAAAGGGGTGGAAAGAAATCCGATCGGCACTAAATTATCACCACTATGTACACTGCACAAATCCTCAACTTTTGACACCAAATTCGTCCAAATCGGACAACTTTTTACCACAAATCTGTATTTTAACAAGTTAAAACTTTACGGAGCGACTTCGAATAAGTGTTTACGCGTCGGCGGACGGGGGGAAACTGGTTAGGTTAGGTTAGGTTAGGTTAGGTTAGGTTAGGTTAGGTTAGGTTAGGTTAGGTTAGGTTAGGTTAGGTTAGGTTAGGTTAGGTTAGGTTAGGTTAGGTTAGGTTAGGTTAGGTTAGGTTAGGTTAGGTTAGGTTAGGTTAGGTTAGGTTAGGTTAGGTTAGGTTAGGTTAGGTTAGGTTAGGTTAGGTTAGGTTAGGTTAGGTTAGGTTAGGTTAGGTTAGGTTAGGTTAGGTTAGGTTAGGTTAGGTTAGGTTAGGTTAGGTTAGGTTAGGTTAGGTTAGGTTAGGTTAGGTTAGGTTAGGTTAGGTTAGGTTAGGTTAGGTTAGGTTAGGTTAGGTTAGGTTAGGTTAGGTTAGGTTAGGTTAGGTTAGGTTAGGTTAGGTTAGGTTAGGTTAGGTTAGGTTAGGTTAGGTTAGGTTAGGTTAGGTTAGGTTAGGTTAGGTTAGGTTAGGTTAGGTTAGGTTAGGTTAGGTTAGGTTAGGTTAGGTTAGGTTAGGTTAGGTTAGGTTAGGTTAGGTTAGGTTAGGTTAGGTTAGGTTAGGTTAGGTTAGGTTAGGTTAGGTTAGGTTAGGTTAGGTTAGGTTAGGTTAGGTTAGGTTAGGTTAGGTTAGGTTAGGTTAGGTTAGGTTAGGTTAGGTTAGGTTAGGTTAGGTTAGGTTAGGTTAGGTTAGGTTAGGTTAGGTTAGGTTAGGTTAGGTTAGGTTAGGTTAGGTTAGGTTAGGTTAGGTTAGGTTAGGTTAGGTTAGGTTAGGTTAGGTTAGGTTAGGTTAGGTTAGGTTAGGTTAGGTTAGGTTAGGTTAGGTTAGGTTAGGTTAGGTTAGGTTAGGTTAGGTTAGGTTAGGTTAGGTTAGGTTAGGTTAGGTTAGGTTAGGTTAGGTTAGGTTAGGTTAGGTTAGGTTAGGTTAGGTTAGGTTAGGTTAGGTTAGGTTAGGTTAGGTTAGGTTAGGTTAGGTTAGGTTAGGTTAGGTTAGGTTAGGTTAGGTTAGGTTAGGTTAGGTTAGGTTAGGTTAGGTTAGGTTAGGTTAGGTTAGGTTAGGTTAGGTTAGGTTAGGTTAGGTTAGGTTAGGTTAGGTTAGGTTAGGTTAGGTTAGGTTAGGTTAGGTTAGGTTAGGTTAGGTTAGGTTAGGTTAGGTTAGGTTAGGTTAGGTTAGGTTAGGTTAGGTTAGGTTAGGTTAGGTTAGGTTAGGTTAGGTTAGGTTAGGTTAGGTTAGGTTAGGTTAGGTTAGGTTAGGTTAGGTTAGGTTAGGTTAGGTTAGGTTAGGTTAGGTTAGGTTAGGTTAGGTTAGGTTAGGTTAGGTTAGGTTAGGTTAGGTTAGGTTAGGTTAGGTTAGGTTAGGTTAGGTTAGGTTAGGTTAGGTTAGGTTAGGTTAGGTTAGGTTAGGTTAGGTTAGGTTAGGTTAGGTTAGGTTAGGTTAGGTTAGGTTAGGTTAGGTTAGGTTAGGTTAGGTTAGGTTAGGTTAGGTTAGGTTAGGTTAGGTTAGGTTAGGTTAGGTTAGGTTAGGTTAGGTTAGGTTAGGTTAGGTTAGGTTAGGTTAGGTTAGGTTAGGTTAGGTTAGGTTAGGTTAGGTTAGGTTAGGTTAGGTTAGGTTAGGTTAGGTTAGGTTAGGTTAGGTTAGGTTAGGTTAGGTTAGGTTAGGTTAGGTTAGGTTAGGTTAGGTTAGGTTAGGTTAGGTTAGGTTAGGTTAGGTTAGGTTAGGTTAGGTTAGGTTAGGTTAGGTTAGGTTAGGTTAGGTTAGGTTAGGTTAGGTTAGGTTAGGTTAGGTTAGGTTAGGTTAGGTTAGGTTAGGTTAGGTTAGGTTAGGTTAGGTTAGGTTAGGTTAGGTTAGGTTAGGTTAGGTTAGGTTAGGTTAGGTTAGGTTAGGTTAGGTTAGGTTAGGTTAGGTTAGGTTAGGTTAGGTTAGGTTAGGTTAGGTTAGGTTAGGTTAGGTTAGGTTAGGTTAGGTTAGGTTAGGTTAGGTTAGGTTAGGTTAGGTTAGGTTAGGTTAGGTTAGGTTAGGTTAGGTTAGGTTAGGTTAGGTTAGGTTAGGTTAGGTTAGGTTAGGTTAGGTTAGGTTAGGTTAGGTTAGGTTAGGTTAGGTTAGGTTAGGTTAGGTTAGGTTAGGTTAGGTTAGGTTAGGTTAGGTTAGGTTAGGTTAGGTTAGGTTAGGTTAGGTTAGGTTAGGTTAGGTTAGGTTAGGTTAGGTTAGGTTAGGTTAGGTTAGGTTAGGTTAGGTTAGGTTAGGTTAGGTTAGGTTAGGTTAGGTTAGGTTAGGTTAGGTTAGGTTAGGTTAGGTTAGGTTAGGTTAGGTTAGGTTAGGTTAGGTTAGGTTAGGTTAGGTTAGGTTAGGTTAGGTTAGGTTAGGTTAGGTTAGGTTAGGTTAGGTTAGGTTAGGTTAGGTTAGGTTAGGTTAGGTTAGGTTAGGTTAGGTTAGGTTAGGTTAGGTTAGGTTAGGTTAGGTTAGGTTAGGTTAGGTTAGGTTAGGTTAGGTTAGGTTAGGTTAGGTTAGGTTAGGTTAGGTTAGGTTAGGTTAGGTTAGGTTAGGTTAGGTTAGGTTAGGTTAGGTTAGGTTAGGTTAGGTTAGGTTAGGTTAGGTTAGGTTAGGTTAGGTTAGGTTAGGTTAGGTTAGGTTAGGTTAGGTTAGGTTAGGTTAGGTTAGGTTAGGTTAGGTTAGGTTAGGTTAGGTTAGGTTAGGTTAGGTTAGGTTAGGTTAGGTTAGGTTAGGTTAGGTTAGGTTAGGTTAGGTTAGGTTAGGTTAGGTTAGGTTAGGTTAGGTTAGGTTAGGTTAGGTTAGGTTAGGTTAGGTTAGGTTAGGTTAGGTTAGGTTAGGTTAGGTTAGGTTAGGTTAGGTTAGGTTAGGTTAGGTTAGGTTAGGTTAGGTTAGGTTAGGTTAGGTTAGGTTAGGTTAGGTTAGGTTAGGTTAGGTTAGGTTAGGTTAGGTTAGGTTAGGTTAGGTTAGGTTAGGTTAGGTTAGGTTAGGTTAGGTTAGGTTAGGTTAGGTTAGGTTAGGTTAGGTTAGGTTAGGTTAGGTTAGGTTAGGTTAGGTTAGGTTAGGTTAGGTTAGGTTAGGTTAGGTTAGGTTAGGTTAGGTTAGGTTAGGTTAGGTTAGGTTAGGTTAGGTTAGGTTAGGTTAGGTTAGGTTAGGTTAGGTTAGGTTAGGTTAGGTTAGGTTAGGTTAGGTTAGGTTAGGTTAGGTTAGGTTAGGTTAGGTTAGGTTAGGTTAGGTTAGGTTAGGTTAGGTTAGGTTAGGTTAGGTTAGGTTAGGTTAGGTTAGGTTAGGTTAGGTTAGGTTAGGTTAGGTTAGGTTAGGTTAGGTTAGGTTAGGTTAGGTTAGGTTAGGTTAGGTTAGGTTAGGTTAGGTTAGGTTAGGTTAGGTTAGGTTAGGTTAGGTTAGGTTAGGTTAGGTTAGGTTAGGTTAGGTTAGGTTAGGTTAGGTTAGGTTAGGTTAGGTTAGGTTAGGTTAGGTTAGGTTAGGTTAGGTTAGGTTAGGTTAGGTTAGGTTAGGTTAGGTTAGGTTAGGTTAGGTTAGGTTAGGTTAGGTTAGGTTAGGTTAGGTTAGGTTAGGTTAGGTTAGGTTAGGTTAGGTTAGGTTAGGTTAGGTTAGGTTAGGTTAGGTTAGGTTAGGTTAGGTTAGGTTAGGTTAGGTTAGGTTAGGTTAGGTTAGGTTAGGTTAGGTTAGGTTAGGTTAGGTTAGGTTAGGTTAGGTTAGGTTAGGTTAGGTTAGGTTAGGTTAGGTTAGGTTAGGTTAGGTTAGGTTAGGTTAGGTTAGGTTAGGTTAGGTTAGGTTAGGTTAGGTTAGGTTAGGTTAGGTTAGGTTAGGTTAGGTTAGGTTAGGTTAGGTTAGGTTAGGTTAGGTTAGGTTAGGTTAGGTTAGGTTAGGTTAGGTTAGGTTAGGTTAGGTTAGGTTAGGTTAGGTTAGGTTAGGTTAGGTTAGGTTAGGTTAGGTTAGGTTAGGTTAGGTTAGGTTAGGTTAGGTTAGGTTAGGTTAGGTTAGGTTAGGTTAGGTTAGGTTAGGTTAGGTTAGGTTAGGTTAGGTTAGGTTAGGTTAGGTTAGGTTAGGTTAGGTTAGGTTAGGTTAGGTTAGGTTAGGTTAGGTTAGGTTAGGTTAGGTTAGGTTAGGTTAGGTTAGGTTAGGTTAGGTTAGGTTAGGTTAGGTTAGGTTAGGTTAGGTTAGGTTAGGTTAGGTTAGGTTAGGTTAGGTTAGGTTAGGTTAGGTTAGGTTAGGTTAGGTTAGGTTAGGTTAGGTTAGGTTAGGTTAGGTTAGGTTAGGTTAGGTTAGGTTAGGTTAGGTTAGGTTAGGTTAGGTTAGGTTAGGTTAGGTTAGGTTAGGTTAGGTTAGGTTAGGTTAGGTTAGGTTAGGTTAGGTTAGGTTAGGTTAGGTTAGGTTAGGTTAGGTTAGGTTAGGTTAGGTTAGGTTAGGTTAGGTTAGGTTAGGTTAGGTTAGGTTAGGTTAGGTTAGGTTAGGTTAGGTTAGGTTAGGTTAGGTTAGGTTAGGTTAGGTTAGGTTAGGTTAGGTTAGGTTAGGTTAGGTTAGGTTAGGTTAGGTTAGGTTAGGTTAGGTTAGGTTAGGTTAGGTTAGGTTAGGTTAGGTTAGGTTAGGTTAGGTTAGGTTAGGTTAGGTTAGGTTAGGTTAGGTTAGGTTAGGTTAGGTTAGGTTAGGTTAGGTTAGGTTAGGTTAGGTTAGGTTAGGTTAGGTTAGGTTAGGTTAGGTTAGGTTAGGTTAGGTTAGGTTAGGTTAGGTTAGGTTAGGTTAGGTTAGGTTAGGTTAGGTTAGGTTAGGTTAGGTTAGGTTAGGTTAGGTTAGGTTAGGTTAGGTTAGGTTAGGTTAGGTATAGGTTAGGTTAGGTTAGGTTAGGTTAGGTTAGGTTAGGTTAGGTTAGGTTAGGTTAGGTTAGGTTAGGTTAGGTTAGGTTAGGTTAGGTTAGGTTAGGTTAGGTTAGGTTAGGTTAGGTTAGGTTAGGTTAGGTTAGGTTAGGTTAGGTTAGGTTAGGTTAGGTTAGGTTAGGTTAGGTTAGGTTAGGTTAGGTTAGGTTAGGTTAGGTTAGGTTAGGTTAGGTTAGGTTAGGTTAGGTTAGGTTAGGTTAGGTTAGGTTAGGTTAGGTTAGGTTAGGTTAGGTTAGGTTAGGTTAGGTTAGGTTAGGTTAGGTTAGGTTAGGTTAGGTTAGGTTAGGTTAGGTTAGGTTAGGTTAGGTTAGGTTAGGTTAGGTTAGGTTAGGTTAGGTTAGGTTAGGTTAGGTTAGGTTAGGTTAGGTTAGGTTAGGTTAGGTTAGGTTAGGTTAGGTTAGGTTAGGTTAGGTTAGGTTAGGTTAGGTTAGGTTAGGTTAGGTTAGGTTAGGTTAGGTTAGGTTAGGTTAGGTTAGGTTAGGTTAGGTTAGGTTAGGTTAGGTTAGGTTAGGTTAGGTTAGGTTAGGTTAGGTTAGGTTAGGTTAGGTTAGGTTAGGTTAGGTTAGGTTAGGTTAGGTTAGGTTAGGTTAGGTTAGGTTAGGTTAGGTTAGGTTAGGTTAGGTTAGGTTAGGTTAGGTTAGGTTAGGTTAGGTTAGGTTAGGTTAGGTTAGGTTAGGTTAGGTTAGGTTAGGTTAGGTTAGGTTAGGTTAGGTTAGGTTAGGTTAGGTTAGGTTAGGTTAGGTTAGGTTAGGTTAGGTTAGGTTAGGTTAGGTTAGGTTAGGTTAGGTTAGGTTAGGTTAGGTTAGGTTAGGTTAGGTTAGGTTAGGTTAGGTTAGGTTAGGTTAGGTTAGGTTAGGTTAGGTTAGGTTAGGTTAGGTTAGGTTAGGTTAGGTTAGGTTAGGTTAGGTTAGGTTAGGTTAGGTTAGGTTAGGTTAGGTTAGGTTAGGTTAGGTTAGGTTAGGTTAGGTTAGGTTAGGTTAGGTTAGGTTAGGTTAGGTTAGGTTAGGTTAGGTTAGGTTAGGTTAGGTTAGGTTAGGTTAGGTTAGGTTAGGTTAGGTTAGGTTAGGTTAGGTTAGGTTAGGTTAGGTTAGGTTAGGTTAGGTTAGGTTAGGTTAGGTTAGGTTAGGTTAGGTTAGGTTAGGTTAGGTTAGGTTAGGTTAGGTTAGGTTAGGTTAGGTTAGGTTAGGTTAGGTTAGGTTAGGTTAGGTTAGGTTAGGTTAGGTTAGGTTAGGTTAGGTTAGGTTAGGTTAGGTTAGGTTAGGTTAGGTTAGGTTAGGTTAGGTTAGGTTAGGTTAGGTTAGGTTAGGTTAGGTTAGGTTAGGTTAGGTTAGGTTAGGTTAGGTTAGGTTAGGTTAGGTTAGGTTAGGTTAGGTTAGGTTAGGTTAGGTTAGGTTAGGTTAGGTTAGGTTAGGTTAGGTTAGGTTAGGTTAGGTTAGGTTAGGTTAGGTTAGGTTAGGTTAGGTTAGGTTAGGTTAGGTTAGGTTAGGTTAGGTTAGGTTAGGTTAGGTTAGGTTAGGTTAGGTTAGGTTAGGTTAGGTTAGGTTAGGTTAGGTTAGGTTAGGTTAGGTTAGGTTAGGTTAGGTTAGGTTAGGTTAGGTTAGGTTAGGTTAGGTTAGGTTAGGTTAGGTTAGGTTAGGTTAGGTTAGGTTAGGTTAGGTTAGGTTAGGTTAGGTTAGGTTAGGTTAGGTTAGGTTAGGTTAGGTTAGGTTAGGTTAGGTTAGGTTAGGTTAGGTTAGGTTAGGTTAGGTTAGGTTAGGTTAGGTTAGGTTAGGTTAGGTTAGGTTAGGTTAGGTTAGGTTAGGTTAGGTTAGGTTAGGTTAGGTTAGGTTAGGTTAGGTTAGGTTAGGTTAGGTTAGGTTAGGTTAGGTTAGGTTAGGTTAGGTTAGGTTAGGTTAGGTTAGGTTAGGTTAGGTTAGGTTAGGTTAGGTTAGGTTAGGTTAGGTTAGGTTAGGTTAGGTTAGGTTAGGTTAGGTTAGGTTAGGTTAGGTTAGGTTAGGTTAGGTTAGGTTAGGTTAGGTTAGGTTAGGTTAGGTTAGGTTAGGTTAGGTTAGGTTAGGTTAGGTTAGGTTAGGTTAGGTTAGGTTAGGTTAGGTTAGGTTAGGTTAGGTTAGGTTAGGTTAGGTTAGGTTAGGTTAGGTTAGGTTAGGTTAGGTTAGGTTAGGTTAGGTTAGGTTAGGTTAGGTTAGGTTAGGTTAGGTTAGGTTAGGTTAGGTTAGGTTAGGTTAGGTTAGGTTAGGTTAGGTTAGGTTAGGTTAGGTTAGGTTAGGTTAGGTTAGGTTAGGTTAGGTTAGGTTAGGTTAGGTTAGGTTAGGTTAGGTTAGGTTAGGTTAGGTTAGGTTAGGTTAGGTTAGGTTAGGTTAGGTTAGGTTAGGTTAGGTTAGGTTAGGTTAGGTTAGGTTAGGTTAGGTTAGGTTAGGTTAGGTTAGGTTAGGTTAGGTTAGGTTAGGTTAGGTTAGGTTAGGTTAGGTTAGGTTAGGTTAGGTTAGGTTAGGTTAGGTTAGGTTAGGTTAGGTTAGGTTAGGTTAGGTTAGGTTAGGTTAGGTTAGGTTAGGTTAGGTTAGGTTAGGTTAGGTTAGGTTAGGTTAGGTTAGGTTAGGTTAGGTTAGGTTAGGTTAGGTTAGGTTAGGTTAGGTTAGGTTAGGTTAGGTTAGGTTAGGTTAGGTTAGGTTAGGTTAGGTTAGGTTAGGTTAGGTTAGGTTAGGTTAGGTTAGGTTAGGTTAGGTTAGGTTAGGTTAGGTTAGGTTAGGTTAGGTTAGGTTAGGTTAGGTTAGGTTAGGTTAGGTTAGGTTAGGTTAGGTTAGGTTAGGTTAGGTTAGGTTAGGTTAGGTTAGGTTAGGTTAGGTTAGGTTAGGTTAGGTTAGGTTAGGTTAGGTTAGGTTAGGTTAGGTTAGGTTAGGTTAGGTTAGGTTAGGTTAGGTTAGGTTAGGTTAGGTTAGGTTAGGTTAGGTTAGGTTAGGTTAGGTTAGGTTAGGTTAGGTTAGGTTAGGTTAGGTTAGGTTAGGTTAGGTTAGGTTAGGTTAGGTTAGGTTAGGTTAGGTTAGGTTAGGTTAGGTTAGGTTAGGTTAGGTTAGGTTAGGTTAGGTTAGGTTAGGTTAGGTTAGGTTAGGTTAGGTTAGGTTAGGTTAGGTTAGGTTAGGTTAGGTTAGGTTAGGTTAGGTTAGGTTAGGTTAGGTTAGGTTAGGTTAGGTTAGGTTAGGTTAGGTTAGGTTAGGTTAGGTTAGGTTAGGTTAGGTTAGGTTAGGTTAGGTTAGGTTAGGTTAGGTTAGGTTAGGTTAGGTTAGGTTAGGTTAGGTTAGGTTAGGTTAGGTTAGGTTAGGTTAGGTTAGGTTAGGTTAGGTTAGGTTAGGTTAGGTTAGGTTAGGTTAGGTTAGGTTAGGTTAGGTTAGGTTAGGTTAGGTTAGGTTAGGTTAGGTTAGGTTAGGTTAGGTTAGGTTAGGTTAGGTTAGGTTAGGTTAGGTTAGGTTAGGTTAGGTTAGGTTAGGTTAGGTTAGGTTAGGTTAGGTTAGGTTAGGTTAGGTTAGGTTAGGTTAGGTTAGGTTAGGTTAGGTTAGGTTAGGTTAGGTTAGGTTAGGTTAGGTTAGGTTAGGTTAGGTTAGGTTAGGTTAGGTTAGGTTAGGTTAGGTTAGGTTAGGTTAGGTTAGGTTAGGTTAGGTTAGGTTAGGTTAGGTTAGGTTAGGTTAGGTTAGGTTAGGTTAGGTTAGGTTAGGTTAGGTTAGGTTAGGTTAGGTTAGGTTAGGTTAGGTTAGGTTAGGTTAGGTTAGGTTAGGTTAGGTTAGGTTAGGTTAGGTTAGGTTAGGTTAGGTTAGGTTAGGTTAGGTTAGGTTAGGTTAGGTTAGGTTAGGTTAGGTTAGGTTAGGTTAGGTTAGGTTAGGTTAGGTTAGGTTAGGTTAGGTTAGGTTAGGTTAGGTTAGGTTAGGTTAGGTTAGGTTAGGTTAGGTTAGGTTAGGTTAGGTTAGGTTAGGTTAGGTTAGGTTAGGTTAGGTTAGGTTAGGTTAGGTTAGGTTAGGTTAGGTTAGGTTAGGTTAGGTTAGGTTAGGTTAGGTTAGGTTAGGTTAGGTTAGGTTAGGTTAGGTTAGGTTAGGTTAGGTTAGGTTAGGTTAGGTTAGGTTAGGTTAGGTTAGGTTAGGTTAGGTTAGGTTAGGTTAGGTTAGGTTAGGTTAGGTTAGGTTAGGTTAGGTTAGGTTAGGTTAGGTTAGGTTAGGTTAGGTTAGGTTAGGTTAGGTTAGGTTAGGTTAGGTTAGGTTAGGTTAGGTTAGGTTAGGTTAGGTTAGGTTAGGTTAGGTTAGGTTAGGTTAGGTTAGGTTAGGTTAGGTTAGGTTAGGTTAGGTTAGGTTAGGTTAGGTTAGGTTAGGTTAGGTTAGGTTAGGTTAGGTTAGGTTAGGTTAGGTTAGGTTAGGTTAGGTTAGGTTAGGTTAGGTTAGGTTAGGTTAGGTTAGGTTAGGTTAGGTTAGGTTAGGTTAGGTTAGGTTAGGTTAGGTTAGGTTAGGTTAGGTTAGGTTAGGTTAGGTTAGGTTAGGTTAGGTTAGGTTAGGTTAGGTTAGGTTAGGTTAGGTTAGGTTAGGTTAGGTTAGGTTAGGTTAGGTTAGGTTAGGTTAGGTTAGGTTAGGTTAGGTTAGGTTAGGTTAGGTTAGGTTAGGTTAGGTTAGGTTAGGTTAGGTTAGGTTAGGTTAGGTTAGGTTAGGTTAGGTTAGGTTAGGTTAGGTTAGGTTAGGTTAGGTTAGGTTAGGTTAGGTTAGGTTAGGTTAGGTTAGGTTAGGTTAGGTTAGGTTAGGTTAGGTTAGGTTAGGTTAGGTTAGGTTAGGTTAGGTTAGGTTAGGTTAGGTTAGGTTAGGTTAGGTTAGGTTAGGTTAGGTTAGGTTAGGTTAGGTTAGGTTAGGTTAGGTTAGGTTAGGTTAGGTTAGGTTAGGTTAGGTTAGGTTAGGTTAGGTTAGGTTAGGTTAGGTTAGGTTAGGTTAGGTTAGGTTAGGTTAGGTTAGGTTAGGTTAGGTTAGGTTAGGTTAGGTTAGGTTAGGTTAGGTTAGGTTAGGTTAGGTTAGGTTAGGTTAGGTTAGGTTAGGTTAGGTTAGGTTAGGTTAGGTTAGGTTAGGTTAGGTTAGGTTAGGTTAGGTTAGGTTAGGTTAGGTTAGGTTAGGTTAGGTTAGGTTAGGTTAGGTTAGGTTAGGTTAGGTTAGGTTAGGTTAGGTTAGGTTAGGTTAGGTTAGGTTAGGTTAGGTTAGGTTAGGTTAGGTTAGGTTAGGTTAGGTTAGGTTAGGTTAGGTTAGGTTAGGTTAGGTTAGGTTAGGTTAGGTTAGGTTAGGTTAGGTTAGGTTAGGTTAGGTTAGGTTAGGTTAGGTTAGGTTAGGTTAGGTTAGGTTAGGTTAGGTTAGGTTAGGTTAGGTTAGGTTAGGTTAGGTTAGGTTAGGTTAGGTTAGGTTAGGTTAGGTTAGGTTAGGTTAGGTTAGGTTAGGTTAGGTTAGGTTAGGTTAGGTTAGGTTAGGTTAGGTTAGGTTAGGTTAGGTTAGGTTAGGTTAGGTTAGGTTAGGTTAGGTTAGGTTAGGTTAGGTTAGGTTAGGTTAGGTTAGGTTAGGTTAGGTTAGGTTAGGTTAGGTTAGGTTAGGTTAGGTTAGGTTAGGTTAGGTTAGGTTAGGTTAGGTTAGGTTAGGTTAGGTTAGGTTAGGTTAGGTTAGGTTAGGTTAGGTTAGGTTAGGTTAGGTTAGGTTAGGTTAGGTTGGTTAGGTTAGGTTAGGTTGGTTAGGTTAGGTTAGGTTAGGTTAGGTTAGGTTAGGTTAGGTTAGGTTAGGTTAGGTTAGGTTAGGTTAGGTTAGGTTAGGTTAGGTTAGGTTAGGTTAGGTTAGGTTAGGTTAGGTTAGGTTAGGTTAGGTTAGGTTAGGTTAGGTTAGGTTAGGTTAGGTTAGGTTAGGTTAGGTTAGGTTAGGTTAGGTTAGGTTAGG